>NC_056739.1:765314171-765334171 GCF_019279795.1 Protopterus annectens | reverse complement strand
GACCAAACATATGAGCCACACATCTGGACAGTGTCTAGACATCTGGACAGTGGAGAGCTATTACTGCAGTCTTATAACATAATAGAAAAAACATCACAGCTGCCAACCATGTCACCCAGCACCTTCTGAACCACAGTAAGACCAACGTGACACTACCCCAAATCAGCTCTGGGGAATTACCCATGTATATCCAAATATATCATGCACTACAGGGATGAAACTGTAGGGAAAAGCAGATATTTGTACAAAAATGTCCACCAACAGCCATTTGCACCACAGTCACAGCAACATACTAATACCCTAAATGAACTATAGAGTAGAGCGACTGTTTGAACAAACATATCCTGGGTAGCCAGTCACACACTACATCTACATATACTGGCCCAAATCACAGTCTACTGGGAATCCTGAGGTATCACAGGATGTTTCTCAGTCTGCCCCTACAAACATATATACTTGATAGACCACCAGCAACTGTATCAGTATACACAGTCAGATAGAAAAAGGATCTATGACACTCACATCTGCTACTTTCCCTACTCAGTCAACAAACATTTACACACAACACTGCTACACAATATTGGCAGTCTGTTAACAATAGCCAGACATACATGCTGTACATATTTCCACAGAATGTCCAGGATGCAGGACCATATTCATGGCCATTGCCTCATACCACTTCCAGGAGTCTGCTAAGTCACTGGGATGATACCTGGAGTGCATTCACTAAATAATGATATACCATACTTCTGAATCTCTTACTGCAATACATCTGGACAAAGCATGGCATACTTGGGGGACAGGGGTCTGGAAAGAGGGACATATCTCACATAATGTTGTTGCAAACTGAAACAGTTTCTGGTGTTACATGCTTTGTTGTAACATAACATCCCTGAAGGATCTGACGTCTGCAACACCAATGGATGTCAACATTTACTGACTACAATCCTCACATTATCCTACTGATTTCACAAAAACAGATGTTGTCTGAGGAACAAACCAAACATAACAGGAAAACCTCTGGCCAGTCTGTGGACATCAGGACAGTTGAAAGGTATGTTAGAGACATATCACTGCCAGACGTCAAGTCACTCAGAAAATGCATGTCCAAACAAACCCTGTTAATCTAGTAACCCTCTATGTGTATAACAGCACTACTTACTTACAATCTGTACCCAATTCTGGAGCTTTGTCCCCTACGTTGTTGGGCTGTCTTCGCATGTCCTGTCCTGAGAGGTATTACCACCTACTGTCTGTGAAGCTGTAGCCCCCACACCTCCATAATATCCTCCACACAGGCAAGGAAAAGGGGCAAGTACCACATGAAGGACCTAATTATAGCACTGTGTTGCTATGGCATTAGCTAATGGAAAGACAACACAACTGTTCTGGATGCAAGTAGCAAGTGGGAGACACCAATTGATACACAGGCCATCACCTGCTCATGAGCATTACCTACAAAAGGCAAGCTGCTGCCTATGCAACACAAGTCTCATCTCATCTACACAAAGACAAACTAGGACTACACAAACCTAACCATATGCATTGTTGTGAGGAAACTGTTCAGCACTATAACAGGTATGTCAATCATGTAAGTTTGTAATGGAATGCAGAAGGGGGATGCAATAATGTCAATTAGGACATTAAACACTAGGCCACAACAATACCTGCTGGACTCACATGCTGCTGTCCATCACCTATGGCCATTCCCACTTGCCCTGTCTGCATTGACATGGATCACATCTCTGGCCTCTGTGTCACCCCAGCAAAGGTCAGTTCATGTCACTACTACTGGAGTGTCTGTTGTCCAATACTGAGTGTGTCACTGCCAGGCCAGCTACCTGGGATGTAATTATTCATATATCACCTGTGAATGCTACTCTGATACATATGCTTGTCTTAAAAATGTAAGAGACTTATATGGGGTATGTGCATAGTACACAACAGTGCAGATGTGTGTGTTAAACTGTACGTGATATACTGAACATATTCCTGACAACTGTCCAGAGTTTTGCAGACTGACCACATGTCTGCCTCATATTTGTAGTCAATGCCTCATACAGCTGTGTATTGTTTGGCACATCACTGGGAACCCATTAAACACTGAAGTCATAACATATTAGCATACATTTGATTGTCAGATGCCATATCCTGCAGAGTAGACCTGTGAGTGTGACACTGTCTTTGCTAGCAACTAAGTGTGTTTCAGATAGATTCATAAAGTGACACTATTTACTGGCCTTTGCCCACCAGTGATGTGTGCCTTTGTGCAGATGTCTTGCTGTAACAGGAGCTAGGTGTCTTACCATGACACCCATGTCAATGCAAGCGTACCTTGTCCTGCAGGATGCAAACATTTGTGCAGTCATTTTGTAGCTGTGGAGAGCACATCATTCCATCATACATTTAGACCCCAAATGGAGCCACAGGAGGTGGAGTGTTGAACAGTATCATACACATACACACCTCTAGGCTGGCCAAACAATATGACACATAGGAGACATTCCAAGTGCAGTTAACAGGTGACAAAACACCTTCTCAAATCATAGCTAGCTACAGGCCTCCAACCATGACTATGGTCACCCACCACACCTATTGTGACCTGCTGGAATCTGTCAGGATCCAATTGTTTACTGTGCTCCTGGGTGACTTCATATACCCAACCATAGTGTGCATGACCTATGCCACCTGAACATGAATGCACATAGATTCCTCAGCTTTGTCAATGGCAACGCAGTGGATCAGCTGGTCAACACTCCTACAACAGGTGGAAATATCCTGTACCTGGTCCTAACCAACATGAGTAGCCACTGTAGCACTCCTACAGTGCCATCCTACTTGGTAATATCTGGCCACATAGCCATTACTGTTCAGGTCACCATCTCCCTTGCCCATTACCCTTTACAGTGTCAAACAGAATTAACTGTACACAAATGACTATAAATCCCCTCAGAGCAGGTAGAAGTAGCTGTACAGCCAATGTCCCATTTGTTGGAACTAGCAGCAGTATCCAGGCCCCACCACAATAATATATGGACACCTACATAGCTGTATGGACTCAGCAATTCCTGACAGGACAACATCATCTCCCTCAAGATAGGTAAACACCCATGGTGGATAGCAGCAATACACAAATACCATAATAGGTGGAAATAATTGCTGGATGGATCAAGAAGAAACAGGTGCCTCACTGGAAGCAATGTCACCTTGGTCTGCATAAGCAAATTAGAAAACAGGTGATTTACCCTAAGACTATCTTTGGGTGCGAATTGGGCACATCCACCAAGGCCAATCACTAGGCCTTCCACATATGTGTCTGCATTTCCAGAGGCAACATGCAAATCTGCTCTGTAGTGGTGGTCAATAACACCACATACACATGTGGCATAGATACAACTAACCGGCTGCAGACAGGTGAAGTGTAAACATCAAACCCATCCCTCTATTGGTACACATGTGCACGCACATCACATGCCCTCCTCCCCTCATCATCAGAAAGCAGGTCTGTAATGCCCTCTCATAGGCAACACACAGAAGTCTCCATAGGCCTGATACCATCCCTGGCTGCATCCTACATGAACACAGGCATGGGTTCTCAGATCCATTCCACACTGTAGTCAACCACAGCCTGAGCACTGGTGGCATCTCATTTGCACAGAGAACAGCCACTGTCATCCCTATACACAAAGGCATAGCAATCCACCGATCCAGCCAATCATATGCACATCAGCCTAACTAGCCTGCTCTGCAAGGACATGGAAGGCAATATCAAGGACATTATGAACAGGGACATTGGCAACATCAAAATGCCTGAGCCCACACTGCATGGTATTGTCAAAAGAAGATCAGGCCTGTTAAACCTAGTTGACCTCTCTGAAGTGACCAACAAACACAAGGAAGAGGGGAAGATGGTGAACAATGCCTACCTTCCCCTAACCCAATTCTATCACAATAATCCCCAGGCAGCCAAGATACATATTCCTACACAGCCAGGCATCAATCTGTATGTAACCATATGGGTAGCTAACTGGCCCAATGATAGTATCCAGTCGGTCAAAGTAGTGGAGCCCACCTCTAGTAGTAGTAGATTCTTCCAAAGTGGTGTACCCCAAGGATCAGTCTGGGGGCCTCTACTCTTTAAGATATACGTATCTGAGGTACAGGACAAAAGCAGTGGTCTGCAGCTGAGCAGGTGTACAGATGCTTGCAAGCTGGCCACTGTCTTACATTCTCCTACTAATGTGAGTGTCCCTCAAGAGGCACTCACCCAATTAATGACTGGTGCAAGAAGCATTACTGCAAACTGAATGCCAGGAGAGGCATCATTCTCGCTGCTGTGGCAGATGTCATCCACACTATGACAGTAATAATGTACTGAGCATGCAATCAGATGTGAGGTGACTTGTGCAGCAAGGTTGGTAGCAACCCGACAGTTTCACACCATCTGAGCACCATTGTATGGAAGGCTGTCTACATGGGCCACCTCACAAATATGGGTATGTCATCTAGGAACAAGGAGGCCACAACATCCCTGTTCTCCACCTTCATTCAATGCATAACCAAGTACTATGGTTCTTTTTGTGTGTACCTTGCCAAGCAAATACAGCAGTTGCAGAGACCACAGAGGTTCCTGACCAGGCAATTCCAGGGTCTGCAACACCTATCCTGTACAGGTAGGCTGAAAGCCCTGTACCTGTATTCAGTCTCATACAGACTAATCATAGGTGACCTGTGTCTGGCATACAAGGCCATATCCAAACCAGCTTTGATGGCATTTCTGCACATCTGTAAGGCAAATTGCGCTCACACATCACACAGACAAGACCCTCACCTGGTCTGTGACATGTATAGTACTTGTTGGCGAGATAGTGTGGTGTCCCACACAATACACTGTCTTTAAAATACACCCATGTCTAGCAGAGTACGTGTATAGCTCTCTGGAAGAGGAAACTGGATGACTGCATGTGAAAAGGATGGGACACCCATGGGATCCTGTGTGTGTCCCAGATGGACAGGGGAAACAGATGCTGGCTTGGAAGGGGCATGGGTGAAAGTCTGAGCCAAGCTTATGAGGGCATCAGGGCCAATAGCCTGGTATTATCTTATGAGGCTATGCACCTAGTACTTTACATGTGCCCTGTATGTATTGCAGACTGTCCTGCAATGTTGTCTGAAATGAATCATTGTGATTCTGAACTATGTATGTACTGCAGTGATAGTGTATAGTCCTGTCCCCTCATCAGTTATCATCACATATCGTTACACCTTGTCAGTGTGTGTGGTCTGTATAGCAATGTGTATATGCACTTGCTGACACAGTATAGCTCATTCCAATAACCTTGGTCTTGGCCACAAATACCATTCTGTTACTAGGCCCATCACACAGTAGGATTTGTCACCCTTTGTTGTCGGCCGGACAGTATCAGTGATAGAGATGGATTGCATCAAGCAGAACTACCGTAAGGTCTGCCCTAAAGGATCCATGGGTGTCACAGCTGTGTCAAACTGTACCGGGAGTGTGTTTTTACATCCCACTTTCACCCACATGTCCCCACATACAGTTAGTATGCCCACACATGCCCAGTCCCCAGCAGCCATGGATAGTGGACAGGTTAAGGATGGTGGCATGGAAAAGCTAGTGTGTTGAGTATGGCGAGTGTGAGTGTAGGCACCAGCCATAGGCAGTGAGCAGGTGAGGTCACACAGAGACAGATGAACAAGGGTGCTCAAAAGAGGACTGCTGCCCATCAAGCCAATGTTGCAAGTGCCACAGCAGGTGTCACCAGATGTATGTTATGGTTCGTCATGGAGGCACAGGCGCTTACTGACTGCAACACCAGACAGATGCTCAGGGTCATGCATGCAGCACTCCCTGCTATGCATGGCGGCCTCCACGGCAGTTGTGATGCCATACGTCATCCTGCCAGTGTTGTTGATAAAGTGTGGGGTGAGACATTGTCACTGCTCAACCATGGATTGCCTGTGCTCGAGCATGTGCTGGGAGTAGGACATTGGCCAGGTGGATGTAGGTAAGTGAAATGATCAACTGTGAGCCCACATGGGCTTGCACATGCACAGTCTCATATTGACAGTACCAACAGCATTACTGAAGGGTAGGTGCAGTCACCACCACACCGAAGCAGGCCATATGCACATTGTCCTGGCCAGTCCCATTAGGGGTGCAGGTCCAGCAGACAGCAGTCACCATCAGCGAGTACTACTGCATCTGTCCTTGGGCCTGGCGATGTCAGTGGTATTCCTGGCAGAACCAGTTACTGCATCCCTGCCAGTAAATGGTGAACCATATATTCTGCAATGAACGGTCCACAGCTGTCCAACATAGACTTGTGTCAGGCATCCACATTGCTTACAGGTGTGCAGACGAACACTCACACATCCCTATCCCAGGCCAGTCACCACCAGAAATGCACAGCTCCTCTGCACGGCCTAGTTGAACATCACCCCTCCAGACACACACACACACACACACACACACACACACACACACACACACACACACACACACACACACACACATGATGTCACCCATATGGTCCAGCATAGGCCTCTGGCAATCCAACACCACACCCTATGCGTGTGATGATATGTGTGCACCGGCCCTGTTATCCATACCATCAATGCACAGACATGCACATATGGGTCTGATGTACAGGGTGACTATGGCACAGTGTAGCAATATTATGCTGTGTAAGGTGCTGTCTTCTGGCAGTAGTAATGGGTACCTATTAAGGTGTATATACCTTGTTAGCCATGATGCCCTATTGCTGCTAGTACTGCGGATTGACTGTAGTGTCATGTACTGTATTCTGGTTGTATTCCAGGTGTCTGTGTGTCTGCAGGCTGTGGGCCTGCTGGCAGTAGCAGTGTTGGATAAGACGGAATGATAACACATTCACCTTTTCATAGCCAAGGTACAGCTGTACATGTACATGTTTACCAGGTGTGTTTACATGTAACAGTGTGTGAGGGGCAATTGTGACAGACAGTGTGACCTTCCATACATACCCTTGACACAGCCACCTAGCCCATATACATGTCATCTGGGTGTTCTGTAGGCCTCCATGCTCACACATACAGAGGAGGTTACTTGAGTACTGGCACTAGACCCTCACCAACTTAGCCATTACATTCACTGCAACAGATTCGGCTATCAGCACCTGTTGCCCTTGCCATTTCTGTCACATCCACTCGATCATCATGCAGTTGATGAGGGTTTGCCTGGTACTGTGTATGACAGATGTGGGTTATGTATTCCTGACACAGGTCAGTGTGTGTTAGTCTAACTTGGCAATCACCAGCACATGTGTCTGCTATCTCATATGCATGTCTGGTCTCTCGTGCTGGTAGTGCACACAGAGTCATAGCCCTGTACATGAGGCAGTTGATGAAGGGCTGAGCACAGCCCCTACCTACACAATCTTCCGAACGATAGTGTTAGATACCTAACACAGATAGCAGAGTGGTACTGCAGTGTGGCAGTGTCTGCCACTGCTATTGAAGTGGGTGACAATTGCAAGGATTATTAGGATTGATAATGGTGGGTTCAGAGGCCCTTAATATGTTAAAGCCATCTCACACTCACACACACAAGCACTCGATTGCATGGGTACATGCATTGAGGCACACATGCACATGGAGGTGACACTTATCAGAGAGGATGGCCTACCCAACTATTAATGTACAGTACACGGTGATATGACCATTGCACCACAGTAACTTGGTATTAGAAACATGTAACTGTGCATGTACGGTGGATGACAACTTTATAGGCCGACACAAGTTTGCCAATGGGGGAGTTCACAGGGTGGAAGGGCCACACAACATGGTATAGCCATCACATACACACACTGAAGGCAGCCACAGGAGCTATGTATATGGAAAAACATGCACAGTTGCCAATAGACATATTAGTAACCCTGTGTATCCACTTGTATGTACTATAGTGCTGTGAATATATGGCATGCTCCACATGCATTACATGCCTGAGACATAACATGCATCCTCTTAGAACAGGTAATCTTGCAAATGCCTTCATGGATGGTGGGATAACTCACCAGACATAGCAATTGGCCTTGTCTACTGCTCCTACATACTTGCATAAGTGATAGTGTGACAGACTTTGTAGCATGATCTGTCAGTCAGGTATGATGTCTGATGCTGGCATGTGTGTCACTATAGTAACTGTGAGATGCTTGACAATGATATCACAGGAACGCTCATTGTCAGGGGACACAGACAACATATAGGTTGCAAACATGTGGGTAACCCATTTACATCTGTAAAGATGACTGGTATGGTCTGTATAGTGTTACATGGTGCATGTGAGGCAGATGTCATTAACAGGATCTTTAAAGTAATGTCATGGGTAGGGGGTCAACAGGCCTTAAAATAGTATAACCTACATACACAACAGCCACAGGGGATAAGCTTCACACACTACTGCAGTTGTCAGTATTGAGATTAGAACTCCTACCTATCTATTTCCACTACAGGCTTACACAGTTATTGCACACTCCACAGTGCTTAGAGGGCTGACAAGTGTATACAGGTACATCTAGGATGAATGATATCAGCAGGACTTGTAAAGTAGGGCAGCGGAACGTGTTCTGGATGGTACATGCTTCAAAATGGTATAAGCCACACCCCCAGAGGACATGATTCTCACCCAAACACACTGATGTAAGTCTTACACGCACCCAGTTTCACAGTTGCCAGTATTGGGATTAGAACCCCTGCCTATCTAGTTATATATACTACAGTGTAATGCAGTTATCACACATGCCACAGAGCTTATAAAATTTAACACTGCCACAAGGTATGTTTAAGGTGATTACATCAAGAGACCTTGTAAAGTATGGCAATGGGAAAAGTACTGGGTGGGAAGGGCATCAAAATTCATTACTCTGCAAACATACACACTTACAAACACCTTCACACACAAACACATTTGCCACAACTGACTGTAGAACCCCTGCCTATCTAGTTATCTGTACTATAGTGTTATGCAGTTATTATATGTACCACTGAGGTTATATGGCTGGGTGTTGTCCAAAGGTACTTCTAAGGGCAATGACATCAGCAAGACTGCTAAAGTAGGTCACTGGGAAGTGATGTGGGTAGGAAAGTTCTCAAAATACTTCATACTACAAACATATACAATTGCAAAGTCTTGCACATACACTTATACACACACACACATTTACTGGACCTGAGAATAGAGCCCCTGGCTATCGCGTTATTTGTACTATAATGTTATACAGTTATTGCACGTGCTACAGAGCTTTCAGGGCTGACAACTGCCCAAAGGTGCTTCTAAGGTGAACGAGATCAGCAGGACTGCTAAAGAAGGGCACTAGGTGGGAAAGTCCTCAAAATACTTCATCCTACAAACATACACACTTATAAACACTTGCACATACACTTATATGCATACACACATTTGCTGGACCTGAAAGTGGAACTCTTTCCTATCTAGTTATTTGTATTATAGTGTTACACAGTTATTACACATGCTACAGAGCTTACAGGGTTGACAACTGCCCAAAGGTGCTTCTAAAAGGAATGGCATTAGCAGGACTGACATAGTAGGGCACTGACAAGTGTTGTGGGTGGGAAGATCCTCAAAATATGTCATCCTAAAAACATACACACTTACACACATACACATTTGCCAGAACTGGGAATGGAACCCCTGCCTATCTAGTTATTTGTACTATACTGTTACATAGTTGTTGAACGTGCCACAGAGCTTATAGGGCTGGGGTTGTGCAAAGGCACCTCTAAGGGGTATGACATCAGCAGGACTGCTAAAGTGGGGCACTGGGAAGTGTTGTGGGTTGGAATGGCCAAAAACTGTTTCACCTACAAACAAACAAGCACACACACACACACACACACACACACACACACACACACACACACACACACACACACACACACACACACACACACACACAAACACACACTATTTGCCAGGATTGAGATTAGAACCCCTACATATCTAGTTATTTGTATTAGAATGTTACACAGTTATCGCATGCGTTACAGAGATTATAGGGCTGATAGGTGTCCAATGGTACTTCTACAGTGAATGACAGCAGCAGATCTTGTGAAGTAGGGCAATGGGAAGCGTACTGAGTGGGAACAGTCTCCTAATACTTAGACCTACAGACACACAGACACACACAGGCACACACACACACACACACACACACACACACACACACACACACACACACACACACACACACACACACACACACACACACACACACACACACACACACACACACGCAGGTAATGTGATATTATAACCCCACCTCAATGCTATTACACAATAGGGCTCGCTTTTTATGCCGGCACATGTGACTGGTTACAACCGGTATGCCACTGTCCACAGCAGGACATCACTGTATGCCATTCAGTGTATCCATGTGTTTGACTCACTCTATGTGTGTCCTCCTCTCTCTCTCTCTCTCTCTCTCTCTCTATCACTGTCTGTCTCTCACTTCCCCACATCTATGTGGGTGTATGCTTGACATATTATCTATTGCCTATATATATATCTGTGTATCACATGCAACAGATGCATATATATCACATATTGGCCACCTACACCTAGCTGAGGGTAATCCTGTCAGATGGTTGTGTGTAGGAAAAGTTAAGATGTACATAGCTGTCTGTATGCACAGACATATATACATAATACAGCCATGTAGTCCGATGTGGGTTCCAACATGGCCTGTGATTCTCTAAGTGTAGGAGCATGCCCAGTGTGACATGTAACTTCTATAATGAGAGTGGGACTCCATTCCAGAGATAGGTGTACTCCAGTCCAGGGTTTTGTATGCTACAGCCATACCTCTCAGGAGTAAACAGGACTTTTCTAGGGGTACTGGGTTTGTTTAGTATACATTTTCTGACATATCTGTAGTCTGATATTGCAATGTATTGTGTCAATACCTAGTGACAGACATCCTCAGATCATCACAGTGCTTTACCAGAGGAATACAAGATGTATGATGCACAGACCAATTTTATGAGCCCAGGTATGTACATTCTTGCCCAACAAGGCCAGTTGGGAGGTGTGGCTACAGCCAGTTGACCGATGATGCTGAGTAAACAGTCCAGCAACTTGGTGATATACTGGCTGTGGATCTCCTGCTTGTGTGGTATCTTTCTTACCTGAGATATAATGTCCTGGTGTGGCCATACCTCTCAACTGTACATTTTTTGGCAGATTGTCCAGCAGTTTCATCCAGTCTACATAAACTTGTGTTGTTCTAGCAAGTTAGTCACATAAAATTGAAGACCAATGTTACAAAATAATGAAAGACATTATTGTTTCAGACTACATACCCTTCAGACAATTCTGGCTAATGCAAAACCCCTCATCCTGCCGACTTTTTCAGTATTTAAGGGCAATATTTACAACACATGCCTATCATTGTGCCTTCGTCCCACTTTTATTTCTGACCTAGTCCAGATGTCTTGCTGTCAGAGGTTGAGCGTTATGGGTGTGGGGACAGCATGCATTTTACTGTGCATACATGTCCATTATATGTGTAGTATATTCCACGTAGCACTGTAACTTCCGGGTATGTCAGTGGCAGAGCAGTAGGTGTAGTTGACATGCGTAATCGTTGGCACTGCAGTTATCTGCACATGGCCCTGTCAAAGACAGCACTGTACCTAGGACACAGCAACACAACAGCCTGGAGTAAGTGCTGGCCAGATCCTGACAGTATTTATCACACATACACATAGCTCATTGACCCCTGCATATTGTGGACATGCAACATGTTTTCATGTGTATTGGGACAGCCCTGGCAATGTGTGCTCTGCTGCTATTTCCCTGCAAGCATACATGTTACTGCATTTCTGTGGGAATATGGGGGGCACATATGTCAACTGTACACATTTGCACAGACTGTGCTGATATTTGCTTTACATTTTGGTTCTATTTAGCATACTATTGTGGCCTGTCTTGGGGTCTAGAGCCATATCACTAAAGACCACAGGTCAGACTGTAATGACATACATTTGAGTTTCAGATTTCTTACCTTTCAGAGCCTTACTGCAACTGCAGGACTTGCTGTGCTATCACTGTGTAAGTCTGTAGGGCGGTAATTCAACATTGTCACCATTTGTGGACCTTTGACAGACATTTCTTTATGGTTTTCTACAGCTGACTTGCTGGGTGAGGCTGAGGGGTGAGTATGGGATCCCCACACTGACGCCCATGCCTGTGACCTATGGCCCCCAGTTAGTTGACCCCCACATATACTGCAGTGGGATTTGTCACCTTGGGTACTACTGCATAGTGTGGGGATGCCAATATTGGGCAGACACCCACATAGCTGTCAGTTGTCTGCTGCTATCCCAGTAGACTACCCCAGTCCCTTGCATGCATGCAGCAATACCATAGATATGCTACCAGAACATACTGATACATTCATTTATTGTTAAGAAGACTGATTTACCTTGTGCCTGGAACAGTTGTGTGGATGGTGCTTGAGGGCTGCCTATGTCAGATGCACAAAGTACACTGCCTATACATGGTAAGTTACAGGTAGTGTGATGTGTATGGCATCCATTTTTACTGTGCGTGTGAGTCAGAGAGAGTTGTCAGTCCCTGGGTGCCTACAGTGTCAGTGTGTGTCCTATGTGTTGCCTCTTTGCCAAGGCCAGGGTATACTGGGCATGCCTCAATCTGCCTACAGGAGCTGGCTCAGTGGGTTCCTCCTCCAACTCCCTCTGTGCCTGTGGGGACCTTGGCAATGGTGGGAGGCTGTGTGGCCCTTCTCTGTACTGTTCCTGCTGCAGCTGTTTCCACAGGATGATATTGTGTAGCATGACACATACAACGAACATGTGCATGCATGTGGCTGGAGAGTACTGCAAACTCCGCCAGATATGTCAAGGCAGTGGAACCATGACTTGAGCATCCCAAACACATGCTCTATAATGATCCTGGTTTGTGCGTGTACCTTATTATCGTGTTTTTGAGTGGGTGTGTGTGCATTTCTGATGGGTGTCATCATCCACATTTCTAGTGCATAGCCAGCAATGCCCACCAGATGACCATACGGGATGACCCCCTGGGAAATCCCTGATACAACTGTGAGGAATGCCAGATGTGGGACTCATGATAGCTTCCAGGGCTTCCAGCACACACATTCATGATAATGTCCTGGGCACTGCACATGACCTGGCAGTTGATGGAGGGGAAGCCTTTGTGGTTTATGTAGACCTTACCCTGCTCACCAGGTGGTGCTTTGATGTGGATGTGCGTGCAGTCTATGGCACCCTGTACCTCCGGGTAGTCGGCTACATCGTGGAAGAGGGGTGTATTGCTGGTCATCTCCTCACAGGTGCTGGGGAAGTAAATGTGCTCACTGGCATTTGGTAGCATGGGATCCAGGAACTGGTGGAGTACCCTGGATGCAGATGCCTGTGAGACTCCCTAGTAGGTCTTTGGAAAGTGCCTGTAGCTAGCTACACATAACTTGGTATCCACTGGGATGGATTTCTTTGTGTTGGCTCTGGGTCTGAGTTCAGGCCGGCACAGCTCAATGATTTGCTGAAGTATGTCTCTGTCCACCCTGTAGTGCTCTACTATCTCTAGATCATGTAGCCCCTGTAGGTTACCCTGGGTCTGAACACTCTCCTCCTCCTCAGTCTAGGGCAGTTGTCAGCATTATCCTCCTCATCATCATCAACCTTCAGCACATACTGATGTATCAAAGTGACAGCAGCCCATAACATTTTGTCTGTTAAAATTCCCCTGCATTAGTATACCAGTGGTGCAGAGTTTTTTGGAAAAACTAGACTGAAAAGTGTTTGCACAGTTTATACTGTTGTGCTGCAGATGCTGCCTGTATGATTGGCTGGCTATGATACATTCCACCTGCTTGCTATTTCATTTGTACTTGATTGCTTTTATTCTGCTATTACTTTTTTTCACTTCCCATTTCCCCCCCTTTTAAGCCCCAAGGCATGGCACGCAATCCCAATGCCCAAATGTGAAGAATGTTGCTATTTCCATTTTTTTTTTGTTTGTTTGTTTTAGACCCGGTGCATGCCGCAGGAACCTGTTTAGCTAAAGTAAACACTTTGCAGTACAAATGCCCTCCCCTGGACATGAACACACTCTTCATTTCATGGAATAAGTAAATACAGCCTCAAACACACCCCCTTGCTAAGCTGTGCTTAGCTAAGCTTAAATGGGAGCCGTGGAGCTCCAATGTGCTTACACCAAACATGACACACCCCCGTTTCATGTCAGTTGTTCCTCCTGCTTACACTGCAGAATTATAGCTCCTACAAGGTTAGGTGCAGCCAAAGAATGATCTCCCATTTGTGATTCAGTAAAATTTGCCCATTTACGTACCCCACTGCCTTGGTCCTTGGTTACCCCTCTACACCAGAACCTTCCTCCTTAGCAGCCAGCGTTACCTGTTATTGTTTTGAATCTGCATGCCATAGACTATAATGGCAAAATACAGATTTCACTTAAAATTGTCTTTTTTTTCATTTTTGACGCAATCCCATTTGCATGCTTTTGCTTTATGCTTAAATGACCAAAATTGGCAAAAAAAAACTTTTATTTTCATATTTGTGCAACACTTTCCCATGCCAATGGCCATATATTTGGCCTCTGACATGCCTAAGGATTATAATACAGGCTTTACTTTGAGCTGTCATACCTCCATTTTGATTTTTGTAGAAATGTATTCAGTTAGTAGCCGAATACATTTCTGCAGTGGACACTATTCTGGTATGGATGCCTGCCTGCTTACTGAATCACTAATTTACCTCATTTGCATGTTTTTCACCAGCAAATGAAGTAATTAGCATTATTCAGTGGTGCCCATGCCAGAATAGAGCAGCCAGGCTCATGCACGCCCCCAGCCTGTTTTACTTGAATCGCACAGGCTCAGATTTCTGTGTTTGCATCAAGCCACTATTCGGACACGGGATTTTAGCTTACTGAATCACGGGAGCAGTCTTAAACTAACTGCTACAGGGAAATGGGGTTGTATTTCCTCTAGAAGAATATAGTCTTCCACTAACAGCTTCAAGGAAAGGGCTGTATTTGAACAAGTAGAATGCAGTCTTCCACTAACTGCTACAGGGAAAGGTGTTCATAAGTTCATAAGTGTGTACTAGGCTAATGGCCCTGGAGCCTATATAAGCCTAGCCCAAGAAGATTCCCTGGCATCATGCCACCCAATGATAGTTCCCTGTGCCCCTGTCAAACAAGGCCACTGAAGTAATCCCTGGGTGACCTTCCTATTGCCCACCCACTCATTAAGATTTCTTTTAAAGAGGGACAATGAAGTGCTCTGCTTGATCTGAATGGGAACTTTGTTCCAGAGTATGGTAATTCTCTGGGTTAGGAACCTGTCCCTCCAGCATGTTCTGTTTATTGTAGTAATGAGGTGAAGGTCCCTGGAGTGTGTGGCATGGAGGGATTGGGATTTCATTAGGTGTAGCATATCTAGCAGCGCTGGGTCAGACATAGATTTGTAGGTCAAGCAGTGATTGCCTCTAAGTAGGTGATAACAGACAGAGTATAGCTGACTTTTTTTGAGTCTGTCCATATATGCATGTGTCTAAGGCTTAAGATCCTCTTAGATATTTTTGTGACCTTTCCAGTTGTTGTAGGTGTCTAGTGAGGTACATACCAAATGGGGCATTATATTCTATAATAGGTCTAATTAGGGATGAGTAGAGAGGGATTATGACCTCTTCCTTCCTGGATGAGAAACCTTTTGTAATAAGATGTGCCGCATAGAAGGACTTTCTGACTACAGTGTTAATGTGGTTATCAAAGGAGAGGTTGCTGTCAACCTGTGTCCCCAGGTCTCTTATCACACCTTCGATATTTAGTGGACTACCACCTATGTGGTAGTTCATGGGCATCGAATTTTTCCCAAAGGGAATGACAATGCACTTTTTGGCATTGTGCTTAAGGCCATGATTCTAGCACCAGTCATTGGTGCCAGTGAGGCCTTTTTGTAGAATGTCTATATCAGTTGGAAAATCAATAATGGCTCCCAGTTTGTAATCATCTGCGAACCTGGTCAGCCAGAGTCTCTTTGTGTTGGCTTGAACTTCAGGGAAGTGGATGCCAAACAGGTGAGGACCTAGGACTGATCCCTTGTTGTATTTGCACAAGTAGAATACAGTGTTCCACTAACAGCTATAAGGAAAGGAGTTGCATTTGCAGAAGCAGAATATAGTCTTCCACTAACTGCTACAGTGAGAGGGTTTGTATTTGCAGAAGCATAATACAGTATTCCATGAACAGCTACTTGGAAAGGCATTGTATTTGCACAATTAGAAAGCAGTCACCCTCAAACTGCTAAAGGGAAGGGTTGCATTTACACAACTAGAATACAGTCTTCCACTAACAGCTACATGGAAAGGGACTGCATTTGCACAACTAGAATACAGTCTTCCACTAACAGCTACATGGAAAGGGGTTCCATTTACACAACTAGAATACAGTCTTCCGGAAACATTTACTAGGAAAGGGACTGTATTTGCACAAGTAGAATAAAGTCTTCCAATAACTGATACAGGGAAAATTGTTATATTTGCACAACTAGAATGCAGTCTTCCATTAATAGCTACCTGGAAAGGGTTGTACTTGGACAAATACAGTACAGTCTTCCCACTAACTACTACAGAGAAAGGGGTTGTATTTGCACAAGTGGAATACAGTCTACCATTAACTGCTACATGGAAAGGGGTTGTACTTGCACAAGCAGAATACCATCTTCCTCTAACTGCTGCAGGGAATTTGTTATATTTGCCACAAGCAGAATTTAGTCTTCCACTAACTGCTACAGGGAATAGGGTTGCATTTTCACAGTAGAACACAGTCGTCTACTAACTGCTACAAGGACATGGTTTTAATTGCACAAGTACAACACAGTCTTCCACTAACAACTGGTGGAGAAGGGGTTGTGTTTTCACAAGAAGAATACAGTCTTCCTCTAAATGCTACAATGAAAAGGTTGTAATTGCTCAAGTAGAATGCAGTCTTCCACTAGCTGCCACAGTGGCAGGGGATGTATTTGCACAAGAAGAATACAGTCTTTCATGAACAACTACATTGAAAGTGGTTGTACTTGCATAAACAGTATACAGTTTTCCATGAACTTCTGCAGGAAAAGGAACTGCATTTGCACAACTAGAATACAGTCGTCCACTAACTCGGTTGCAGTTGCACAAGTATAATACAGTCTTCCACTAACTGCTACATGGAAAGGAGTTGTACTTGCACAAGCAGAATGCAGTCTTCCACTATCTGCTGCAGGGAAAGGGGTTATGTTTGCACAAGCAGAATTTAGCCTTCCTCTAACTGCTACAGGGAAGGATGCTGCATTTTCACAAGTAGAATACAGTCTTACACTAACATCTACAGGGAAAGGGTTGTATTTGCACAAGTAAAATTCAGTCTGCCACTAACTGCTACAGGGAAAGGTGTTGTATTTGCACAAGTAGAATACAGTATTCCACTGACAGCTACAGGGAAAGGGGTTGCTTTTCCAGAAGCAGTATATAGGGGATAATTCAATAAAGCTTACACAGAGCTAATCTCTGTGTAAGAATAGTGTCATGGCTCGAACATGGAGTTTGGAGCCTTTGCAATCCAGAAACACTGCTGGGGGCATGCATGACTCTCCCAGCACTATTCTGGCATGGATGCAATGGAATAATGCAAATCACCTAATTTGCTGGTGAAAACATGCAAATGAGGTGAATTTGCAATCCATAAAGCAGACAGGCATCGTGTTGGAGCCGTGTCCGCAGCAAAAATGTATGCCGTACTAACCGCATACATTATTGCTAAAATAAAGACAGGGGCATGACAACTTAAAGTAAAGCATATATTATGTTAATTAGGCATGCCAATGGCCAAAACTATGGTCACTGGCATGCCACAGTGTTGAAAAAAATTGTAAAAATCAAAAGGTTTTTTTTTTTGCATATATGGGGCTGCTTAAGCAGAACGCAGCAGAATGCAAACGCAACAGTGCAGAAAAAAAATCAATAAAAAGGCAATTAAAAGTGAAACATTAATTTTGCCATTATACTAGGCAGCATGTAGACTCATAACAATGACAGGTAACAGTGGTTGCTAAGGACATAGGTTCCAGTGTAGTGGTGTAACTAGGGTATAAGCCAGTAGAGGTATGCAAATGAACTAAATTTATTGAATAGCAAACTGAGAGACCGTGTCCACAGGTACTTAACTGTGTAGGAGCTATAATGCGGTGGTGTAAGCAGAAGAAGCAGCTAACATGAAATGGGGGTGTGTCATGCTTGGTTTAAGCACACTGGAGCTCCACGGCTTCAAATTTTGCTCAGCTAAGCACAGTTAAGCAAGAGGGTGTATCTGAGGCTGCTTAGCTGTGCATAGCTAGTTTGAGGACAGCTAAGTGTGCTGGTGTTTAGGGGAGGGCCATTTCTACTCAACATTGTTTAAGCTAGCTCCAAGGATTTGTGTGGCATGCTGCAGAACTTAAACATAGAGAACATTGAAAAAAAATAAAAGGAAATAGCAGAATAAAGATGATTAACTACAAATCACTAATAAGGCCTCTGCCACTTATAGTGGCACATTCAACCCCCTGAATAATATAGCTGGCAGGTGGAATGTATCATAGTCAGCCAATCACACAGGCAGCATCTGCAGCACACTAGTATAAAGTATGCAAACATCCTTCAGTCTGATTTTCCCACAAACTCTGCACCATTGGAGTTCACACTTGGGAATTTTAAGTGACAAAATGATAGGAGCTGCTGCTGCTTTGCTATGTCTCTACATGCTACAGGCTGAGAGTGATGATGAGGATGATGCTGACAACTGGCCCAGACTATGGAGGAGAAAAGTGTTCAGACCCAGGATAACCTTTCAGGGGATACATGGACTGGAGATATTAGAGTGCTACAGGGTGGACAGGGACATACTTCAGGAACTCACTGAGCTCTGCTGCCTTCATCTCAGACACAGAGCCAACACACAGGAACCCATCCCAGTGGATACAAAGGTATGTATAGCCTTAAGAATACTAGCTACAGGTACTTTCCAAAGACCTACTGAGGACATCAGGACATCATGGGGGTCTCACAGGCAGCTACATCCAGGGTACTCCACCAGTTCCTGGATGTCATGCTAAGACATACCAGTGAGTACATTTATTTACCCAGCACCCTTGAGTAGACAACCAGCAATATGCATCTCTTCCACCATGTCGCAAACTACCCAGAGGTACTGGGTGCCATGGACTGCACTCATGTCCACATCAAAGCACCACTCGGTGAAGACGGCAGGATATATGTCAACTGCAAGGACTTTCGCTCCATCAACTGCCAGGTTGTGTGCAATGCCCAGGGCATTATCATCAATATGTGCACTGGCAGCCCTGGCAGTTATTACAACTCCCACATCTGGCATGCCTCACAGCTGTATCAGGCATTTGCCAGGGGGGACATCCCATATGGCCATCTCATGGGGGATGTTGTCTATGTACTGGAACCACAGATGATGACGCCCATAAGAAATGCACACACACACACACACACACACACACACACACACACACACACACACACACACACACACACTGAAGAACACCATAATGAGGCACATGTATAAACTAGAAACATCATAGAGTGTGTGTTTGTGCTGCTCAAGTCATAGTTCTGCTGCCTTGACATATCTGGAGGAGCTCTGCAGTACTCCCCAGCCACATGTGCGCACATGTTCATAGTATCTGCCATGCTACACAATATGATCCTGTGGCAACTGCTGTGGCAGGAACATCACAGGGAAGGGAGACACAGCCCCCACCATTGCCAAGGTCCCCACAGGCACAGGAGGACTCGGAGGAAGAACCCCTGAGCCTCTCCCTGTAGGCAGATGTAGAAGTGCCCAGTACACCCAGGCCTTGGCAAAGAGG